>NC_086117.1:5397500-5442500 GCF_963921235.1 Mobula hypostoma
GGTTGTTAGCCCTGAGCTGAATTCCCAAACCAGCGGACTACTCTTAGTTTAACCTCTACCCTTTGACCTGTTTGGCATGGGCAACCCTACCAAGAGCCAAAGCAAAAAGCTCTGACTCCAGCCAATGTAGCTCTTGGGGTCACTGAGGCATGCAAACCTCCAAACTAGGGCAAGGTTGTGGCCCTCTTGAAGGTGATACCATGGTATCTTGAGGCTATATCCCGTAGTCTGAGTCTCACCTACCAGTGGAAACAACTTTCCTGTCTCTATCCTATATATCCCTCTCATAATTGTATATGTTTCTCTAAGATTCCTTCTCATTCTTCTGAATTCCAGTGAGTATAGTCCCAGGTGACTCAATCTCTCCTCACAGGTGAGCCCCTCCATGTCCAGAGTCAACCTGGTGAACCTCCTCTGAACGTCCTTCAAAACCAGTATATTTTTTCTCAAGTAAGGAGATTAGAAATGAGACGGACCTGAAGGTTCGTTAGCAACAATTCCAAGAACCTCCTCTGCACCGCCTCTAAAACCAGTCTATCTTTCCTCGAATGGCTCTCTGAGGAAGGAAAGGACTTTGAGCCCAATGCCAGGAAATTGTTGGCTTGTCACAGTATTTATAAAAGTAATATTATATAATTAATATTTCCATGCTTAAGGACCCCTATCACCCAGGACATGCCATTTTCTCATTGCTACTATTAAGGAGGAGATACAGGAGCCTGAAGACACACATTCAACGTTATACGAACAGCTCCTTCCGCTCCACCATCAGATTTCTAAATGGACAATTAACCCATGAACACTACCTCACTTTTTTTAAAAATCACTTTTTTGCTGTTGTTGCACTACTTATTTAATTATATATCTTTCTTATTGTAATCTTTAAAAATCATTATGTCACAATGTACTGCCGTTGCAAAACAACAGATTTCATGACAAACACCAATGATGTTAAACCTGATTCTGATTCAGATCCAAGTCATGATGATGGGCATAAAATCACGTGACCAAACCTACCTCTATGTCCGTACGTCTCTATCAGATCCTTGTTTCACTGTTACTGTGCTCCCATCTAAAGATGGCTACCCAAACATACTGTCCTAGAGCCCTGGATTCCAGCATCTAGAGAATCACTTGTGTTTATATATCTTTGCATTTCTTTTTACTTTCAGTTCCTCTTGTGTGCCTGAGTGAAGTTGGGTGTAAAACAAAAACTGATTATTTTCATTATTATTGCACCCTCAATGGGCCATGCAACACATTACTGAACACTACTTACTCTCCCTAGTAAAGTGGGATTAACAGAATAATTTTCATTAGTTTTAAACAATGGAATTATTTCAGAAATCTGGTCCAAGACCCTTCATCAGGACTGATTATCCCCCTGCATAGATGCTGCTTGACTGGCTAAGTTCCTCCTGCATTTTGTGCCTGTAGCTCGAGAGGTTACTGGCATTCTGCAGTGTAAAAGTGATCCAGAACTCTGAGGGCTCTCTGAGAATGTTGATATGTGTAGCACATGTTGCATCGTGCACTTGTGTCCTCGTGTTTATTTTGTTGTTTATTTGCACTTGTAAGCCATGTGCAAATTTTTATTAAACCATGTTTATTTGCACTTGTAAACTAATTTAACCTCAGTTTGTCATCATCTTGTAATGTCCTGTGTTGCTGTAAGAGTCTATTTTTCATTATTTTTTTTACGTGGGTATGAGTGACCATGACAACAATGAACTTAAAACTTGAGACAAAATTTGAAATAGAATCTGCAAAGGCTGGGATGGACATAGAGACTCTTCTCCCCCCACCCCTACCCCCAGTCCCCTCACTGTCTGGATCTTAAGACATAAAATAATTATTGTTGAAAATTGAAACCAGTTCAGTTTCAAACTTTTAGAGGTTCTGATGTAAGATCTGACGTAAGGATGTGGAGAGGATGCTTCCTATAATGGTGGAGTCCAGGGCCAGAGGGCACAGCCTCAGAACAGAGGGACGTCCACTTAGAACAGAGATGAGGAGGATTTCTTTAGTGAGAGGACAGTGAATCTGTTTAATTAATTGCCACAGGTGGTTGTAGAAGCCAAGTCTTTGGATGTATTTAAAGTGGAGATTGATGCTCCTTGATTCGTCAGGGCATGAAAGGCTGTGAGGAGACAGCAGAGGAATGGGGTACAGAGGTTTAATAAATCAGCCATGATGAAATGGGGAGCAGACTCGATGGGCTGAATAGACTAATTCTACTCATATGTCTTATAGTCTTATTAAGACCATAAGACCATAAGATATAGGAGCAGAAGTAGGCCATTCGGCCCATTGAGTCTGCTCCGCCATTCAATCATGGGCTGATCCAATTCTTCCAGTCATCCCCACTCCCCTGCCTTCTCCCCATACCCTTTGATGCCCTGGCTAATCAAGAACCTATCTATCTCTGCCTTAAATACACTCAATGACTTGGCCTCCACAGCCGCTCGTGGTAATGAATTTCACAGATTTACCACCCTCTGACTTAAGTAATTTCTCCGCCTTTCAATCCTGAAGTCGTGCACTCTTATTCTAGAGTCCCCTACCATGGGAAATAACTTTGCCATATCTAATCTGTTCAGGCCTTTTAACATTTGGAATGTTTCTATGAGATCCCCCCCTCATATCCCTGAACTCCAGGGAATACAGCCCAAGAGCTGCCAGACATTCCTCATACGGTAACCCTTTCATTCCTGGAATCATTCTCGTGAATCTTCTCTGAACCCTCTTCAATGTCCGTATATCCTTTCTAAAATAAGGAGCCCAAAACTGCACACGATACTCCAGTGTGTTCTCACGAGTGCCTTACAGAGCCTCAACATCACATCCCTGCTCTTATATTCTATACCTCTAGAAATGAATGCCAACATTGCATTATTGTCTCCAAGCTGAAGCAATGATTCTGTTTCTCCCTCCACACAAGCTGCCCGACCTGCTGAATATCTCTAGCATTTGCTGTTGTCCTTTATTTCTGACTTCTACTATCTTAGAATTGGAATTGGTTTATTATTGTCACATAGTGTGGGCACGTGGCCAAGTGGTTAAGGCATTGGACTAGCAACCTGAAGGTTGTGAGTTCGAGCCCCAGCTGAGGCAACATGTGTTGTGTCCTTGAGCAAGGCACTTAACCACACATTGCTCTGCGACGACACTGGTGCCAAGCTGTATGGGTCCTAATGCCCTTCCCTTGGACAACACTTGTGTCATGGAGAGGGGAGACTTGCAGCATGGGCAACTGCTGGTCTTCCATACAACCTTGCCCAGGCCTGAGCCCTGGTGCAGATCCATGGTCTCGCAAGACTAGTGGATGCCTTAAATATTATTGTCACATGTGCCTTGCAAGCTGTTCATACAGATCAAATCCTTAGTAAGGGTGTCAAGGTTACAGAAGAAGGCAGGAGAATGGCCTAATTCTGCTCCTGTGTCATATGATCTGATTGTTACACAGTGCACTGAGGTAAAACGATAACAGAATGTAGAATAAAGTGCAACAGCTATCGTGTCTTAGGACTTTGACCATGATTGTTCTTGGTAAAATTTTCCACAGAAGTGGTTTGCTATTGGCTTCTACTGGGCAGTGTCTTTACAAGACGGGTGATCCCAGCCATTATCAATACTATTCAGAGATTGTCTGCCTGGCTTCAGTAGTTCTATGACCAGGACTTGTGATCTGCACCGGTTGCTCATATGACCTGCCCCCATGGCTTCACATGGCCCTGATCGGGGGGCTAAACAGGTGTTACACCCTGTCCGAGGGTGACCTGCAGGCCAGTGGAGGGGAGAAACACCTTACACCTCCTTTGACAGAGACATACCTCCACCCCACCACCCTAAATAATAGGGTGCAAAATCATAATGAGGCAGAGTTTGAGGTCAAAATTCCATTGTGTCATACGAGGGAACTATTTAATAGCCCCATAACAGTGGGGTAGAAACTGTCCTGGAGCCTGGTGGTACTGTACGTGCTTTCAGGCTTTTGGATCTTAATGGGAGGGGGAGACAACAGAATGTCTGGGTTGGGTGGGGTCTTTAGTTATACCGACTGCTTTACTGAGGCAGTGAAATGCCTTATAAAGCATGAGCATTACATCCTTGCTTTCATATTCTAGTCCTCTTAAATGAATGCTGACATTGCATTTGCCTTCCTCACCACCGACTTAACCTGAAAGTTTATGTTCCTCTCATGCCTGACAGGCTGAGTTAAACCAAATACAGTCACAGCAGACTTGAATGTTCTGTTCCTTTCCAAAAATGGGAATCAATGCAACATTTATGTTTCTTGGGAAGCAGGCAACCAAAAATAGTCAACTCCAAATGTGTCATAAACACAAGGGATCCTACAGATGCTGGATTT
Organism: Mobula hypostoma; assembly: GCF_963921235.1. Lineage (NCBI taxonomy): Eukaryota > Metazoa > Chordata > Chondrichthyes > Myliobatiformes > Myliobatidae > Mobula > Mobula hypostoma. The sequence goes on from NC_086117.1 coordinate 5,401,873, forward strand.
CTTGAAGATCACAGACCAAGTGCCAGAGGTACTCAGCAAGTCAGGCAGCAACTATGGAGAGTTTGTGAAAATGAATCCACGTTATTTTATACATATCTCTCTCTCTTAATATACATTTATATGCATTTAAATGCATGTGTGTATTTAATGTGCATTTACAGGTCGACCTTCACTAATCCGACTACCTGTAATCCGGTTCCTTCGATAATCTAGTGGTAGACCTGAGGAGAGCTAAGGCACCAGTGACCCCTGTTTCCATCCAGGGGGTCAGTGTGGACATGGTGGAGGATTACAAATAGCTGGGGATACGAATTGACAATAAACTGGACTGGTCAAGGAACCCTGAGGCTGTCTACAAGAAGGGTCAGAGCCGTCTCTATTTCCTGAGGAGACTGAGGTCCTTTAACATCTGCCAGACGATGCTGAGGATGTTCTACGGGTCTGTGGAGGCCAGTGCTATCATGTTTGCTGTTGTGTGTTGGGGCAGCAGGCTGAGGGTAGCAGACACCAACAGAATCAACAAACTCATTCATAAGGCCAGGGGTGTTGTGGGGATGGAACTGGACTCTGTTACGGTGGTGTCTGAAAAGAGGATGCTGTCTAAGTTGCATGCCATCTTGGTCAATGTCTCCCATCCACTACATAATGTACTGGGTGGGCACAGGAGTACATTCAGCCAGAGACTCATTCCACCGAGATGCAACACAGAGCGTCATCGGAAGTCATTCCTGCCTGTGGCCATCAAACCTTACAACTCCTCCCTTGGAGCATCAGACACCCTGAGCCAAAAGGCTGGTCCTGGATTTATTTCCTGGCATAATTTACATATCACTATTTAACTATTTATTGTTTTATTACCATTTAATTATTTATGGTGCAACTGTAACAAAAACCAATTTCCCCTGGGATCAATAAAGTATGACTATGACTAATCCGGTATTGATTATGCTTAATGTGATCCTTCTGTAATTTGGCATTTTCACTAATCTGGCACCCTTCAGGCCCTAATGGTGCCAGATTAGTGAAGGCCGACCTGTGTATCTTTTACTCTTCTCTGAAGGTCATCACCTTTTCGTGGTGGAGAGGCTTGTGAGTTGATGAGTTCCCGAGAGTGATGCTGTCTGGAGCTTAGACCCTGGTAGGGTCACCCATGGCGGTAAGCTGAAGGGGGGTGTCCAGGCAGAGAATGATCCAACCAAGACTGTAACAGTGGAGCTGGCAGAAGATGATGACACATCACGATGGCAGTGACGGGGGGAGGAAGGGTCCCCAGTCTTCTTGCTCTCCGTGCCCCTGGACCCTGACCCTGATCTTTCAAGGACTGTGTGGTGACTGCCCGTGCATCAGCCTCCACGTTAAACAAAGTCACACAGCGGTGTTCTTCAATGAGGGAATCCACCCTGACATCTCAAAGATTAAGTCCTGTGATGATCAGCAAGTGATGAATGGGGCAGGATGATGTGGATCCTGGACTGGACCCAACAGTCACCTGAGAACCCACCAACAGACAACCCTTTAAGTTAGGAGTACATCATACTTGACTTGAGTAATCTCTTAGTAACACTTTTGAGGGTGTCTCAAGGAGACATAACTTCACCAGCTCATTCTCTCCATCCCTCCGTGGCCTTTGGAGTGAAATTAATTAGACGAGTGTACTGTGACCAATTTAAAGACATTTTTGAATTTCCCTGCATACAACCCAAAACGTGGCGACATTTTGCAGGCAAACTATTAACTATTCCATGAAACATACTTTTTCTGGACTACGAGCTGCATGGCCTGTAACTTCCCTTTGGGAGTTGTGCTTTTGAACCATCTGTACAACCTGGCATTTCTGCGGTATCCAGGAGGATTCGGCAAACTGGACTTGCAGGATGCAGTTACAGCCACTGTGGCCATTGCTGGAGCGGACTTCGGGCCAGACATTGGATGGTTGACTGTCTTTGTAGTGTGAGTTTTTCTGTGGATTCTGTTGTGTTTCTTCGTTTATTGGCTGCTTGCAGGATGAATCTCGAGGTTGTATGTGGTATACATACTTTGGTAATGAATGTTCTTTAAATTTTGAACTTGGAACCAAGGAGCTGGGAATCAGAACTGTAAATAAGGCCTGGTGACAGCGACGATAAAACCCTTTCCAAAATTTACAATCTATTTATACAAAAGCAGATCAGTATGGTTTGAGACAGGTTCTGCTGAGACCTTATTTAGATAGCAAAAAGAAGTGTTCTGCTGTTCTGTTTTGGCTTGACGATGACCAGACTCTGACAGCAAATATAACAATATATACGAGTTCCCATGCCATTGATATCTATTGGTTTACTGTATACTGTACTGTTCTGTAGGTGGAGGATGGATCACTGCTGACCTCTAGTGAGCTGGTACTGAACTGCACAAGAATAAATGATTGAGCCTGTGAAATACAAATCAGATTCAGATTTAGATTCAAGTTCAGACTCAGATTCAGAATCGGGTTTAATATCACTGACATGTCATGAAGTGTGTTGTTTTGCAGCAGTAGTACATTGTAATACATAAAACAGGTTAGTAAAAGCTCAAGTTCAAGTTTGTTTAATTGCTATTCAAGTTTACGTACCCATGAATACAGCTGAATGAAACAGCATTACTGCAGGACCAATGTGCAAAGCACAAGACCAACAGTCACATACAGCACATAAATAATTACAATAGCAGAAAAACATGCAGTTACAAAAAATATATACAGCCCAAATCTCTGAGTGTCACGGCCTGTAGATCGATGGTGTATGGAATGCTGTCTTGGTAGCAATAAGGAATATATTGTGGCGCTCCGGGGTGGGGGGTCGTGGTCGACAGCCCGCTCCAGCATTCTGAGTGACCAGCGCTATTTATTGTTCTTGTGTTAAAATGCTTTTGTGGGGTTGTGGTGGGATGTTCAAGTTCACTTATTGCCACATTTGAGCTTGGGTGATCAGTTATTTACATGTGTGTTTGTGGGTCACACTGACTGTAATCAGGGTGTGTAATAATCACCTCCCCCATCTGTATGTGACTGAGTGGGTTCTCTCCCCGGGTCATACCACCCGACCCGACTTTGTGTTTATCACTATAAAAAGGGCTGTTGCGTTAACCGAGCTTTTCTTGTCTGTCATCACGGACCAGATGGTTGCCACATTAGTATCAGGACTGGAATTAGAAACTGACAACGAGATTGAAGAGCTATGACATCAAATGGAGCACCTTAAGTCCCGGGGAATAAGTCAAGGGACCAAGCAGTAGGCCTCCCCTAAACACCTGGGTTGGACACCAAGCATCGTGCGTTCCCTGGGAAACTCGATGTTGTGAGTGTATCCCGACTCCCCAACCCAGGGGATACGGTGGAGCACATCACCCACCTCCCTCATGGTCTGCACTGGGAGACGCCACAGCCATGGAAGGACGGGCGACATGCCAGGCACCACCAACACTGCTGGAGCAAGAGGAAGGCCAACAGGCCTCAGCAATTCACACCACAAGGTCCACCCTGAAGCTCCCCAGTTACACTTACCTGGTGCAAGTCAAACTTGCTGCGTGGCACAATGGGCTTGTGTCACTAAGGCAGAGGAGGAACCTATGAGACAGGTCCGACCGGCGCCGCGCCGGCCCTGCCGCCTGCTATGGAGCGAAATTCGCTACCGGCGTGGCGAGGCAGGCCGTGTGGCCCGGGACTACTCTGCATCAGTGCCACGCCACAGCCCAGCGCAGCCATTGGGAAAGGTGGCGCAGGCAACGCCGCCCGTGACCTCCAGCAGAATCCCCCTGTTGTCGCCCCTCCAAGTGGGACATTTGGGATGAAGAGCAAGGCTTATACGTGGACTGCGTGGTGGAGGGCTCTCGATGCTGTGCGTTGGCGGACACGGGGTCAACCCTCACTAGGTGCCCTCCCCAACACGGACCGGCCACCACCGCCTGAGTGGACAACGATGGCGTTTGGCTGGTGCAGGTCACCGGCGACTGTACGGCGATGAGAGGGAAGAGGTGGCTGCACACCGCAGTGGAGGACGAGGTGTGGCTCACTGCATCCTTGGCCTGGACCTGCTGTCCCGCTGGGGGGCCCGTGTGGATGTGTTGGGGGCAACACCCTACCTCGGTGCTGAAGCCGTGGCTCTCCGGCAGGGCAGCCCCAGGAAGCGGCAACCACCACCGCAGTGAGCAGGTGAGTGATCCCCTGCGAGCCAGGGTGAGGGGGTGGCTGAGTGTGGGATGGTGGGTCTGGCTGGAGCGGGCAGAGTCCCCGCCCGGGATCCGGAGACCAAAGCCCTCTCTCTACTCTCAGTGAGGCGCTCTGGAGATGCGCGGCGGATTGCTGTTCCAGCGGTGTCAGCTTTCCGATGGCAAGGGGGGGGTCCGCACCACGGTGCTGGGGTGGGTGGTGCACGGGCTGGTGGGGGCTGACCATCTCGGGGTCACAAAGATGTCGGGCAAGCTGCGCGATCGCTTCTGTTGGCCTGTGTGAAGGCTGGAGGTGGAGCTGCTCGTGCACTGCTGCGATGCTTGCTCGTCACAGAAGGGGCTGGGCCGCCATTATGGGGTGCCAATGTGGCAGTACTGGTGGGTCTACTGCCCCACCTGGAAGAAGGGATGGTTGGAGGGGGCTGGGAGACCGTATCTCTGATGTGATATATCGGGTGCAGTTGCCTGAGCGTTGCACCGGGACTGGCTGGCACCACCTTGGCCCTTGGCCACCACTGACCCGAGGAAATGACACTCCAGGTGCCCTGCCTCTTGCCTCACCAAACAGTGCCTCCCCTGGCGGGGGGGGGGGGGGCGCACCAGAAACTCCCCAGCAGCCCAGGCGGCAGCGTCGACCAGCACCGGGACTTCTGGAGTTTGTTGTGAACTCTGGGGTTGCCGGGGATAGCTGACCCCTCAGGTGGGGGCAGTGTGGCATTCCGGCGGGCAAGGTCAACAGCACACCCCAGCATTCCTAATGACCAGTGCTATTTATTGCTTTCGTGTCAAAAAGTTTTCGTGGGATTATGGTGGGATGTTCAAGTTCATTTATTGTTACATTTGAGCTTGAGTGATGCGGTTATTTACATGTGTGTTTGTGGGTCACAATGACTGTAACCAGGGTGTGTAATAATCACCTCCCCCGCCTGTATGTGACTGAGGGGGTTCCCTCCCCAGGTCATAGTGCCTGGTCTGTTTTTTGTATCTATCGCTATAAAAATACTGTTGAGTTAACCAAGCTTTTTGGGCCTGTCATCATGGACCGAATGCTCATCACAATACAAAAAAATGAGCCAAGCAAAATGAGAGCACAATAGTAAGGTTGTGTTCATAGACCTTTCAGAAATCTGATAGTGTCATAACGGGGGCGCGCTTGGGTGCAGACCCAAATGCAAGACACAGACACTGAAGTACTAGGAACAGGACTCGGTGTCAAGAAAGCAAGGGAAGTGGAGAAGAAAGGACGCTGGACATTGACACAGGCCCTGGACAAGACTAGGATGCAGGGCCTGGGCTAGGACATGGACAAGAAACACAGAACCCAGACAAGGAACTAGGAACAAGGAGCCTAGACTAGTGACACGGAACTCCGGAACCAGAGCCTGGACAAGGACCCGGAACCTGGGTCTTGGTTGGGAACCAGAACCCGGGTCTAGGCTAGGACTCGGGACTAGGATGTTGGCAAAGACAGGATGTGGCTACAGAACAGGAGTGGAACTCCTGCACAGGACAAGGCACATGGACAGGACGAGAACACAAAGCCTTGACTTGGACAGGATGAGGTTCTTGGATGTGGCTTGGACAGGACGAGGTTCTTGGACATGGCTTGGACAGGACGAGAGACTCCTGGACAGGATGAGGGAACCCTAGCACTGGGCTGGGTGAGGCACATGGACAGGATGAGAACACAAAGCCTTGACTTGGTCAATAGAGACAAGAACGCAGAGCCTTGGTCATGAGAGAACAGGAACATGGAACACTGTGCCGGGACCCCTCCTTGGGAACAGGACTTAAGGCCGGGACTCAACACAGAGTCAGGACCCCTCCTAGGGAGCAGGACGTAGGGCCAGGATTCATACACAGAACACAGAGAGACAGTTCCCAACACAAGGTAGTGGCAAACGGCCCGACCTACCTAGCGAAGGCATGGACACAGAGACAGTTCCAAACAACAATAGACAGATCCTTATCTAGACACAGTAAGGCTCCGGTCTTGCTCCAGCGGTAGGACTTGACAGCGATACAGGCGAGGTTGCAGTCAAGTCTTCAGGCCAAGGCTTCAGGCAGAGGTTGCAGGCAAGACAAGACTTCAGGCAGAAGGTGAAGGGAAGGGAAGGGAACAGTCTAGCAAATGAAGCTGAACTCAGGAGCTATTTATGTAACCAGCACAAAATCAGGAATCATGTGCCTCGGTTAAGGCACACAACAGGACAAGGGAAAACCGGAAAACCTGGAATACGGATCGATGGACTGGACCGTGAACCGGAATGTGGACTTCACGGACCGGACCATGACAGATAGTAAAGAAGCTGTTTCTGAAATGTCGACTTTGGTCTTCAGTCTCCTGTACCTTCTCCCTGACTGTAGAAATGAGAAGACAGCATGTTCTGGTTGGTGAGAGTCATTCATAATATATACTGCCTTCTTGAGGCATCACCTTTTGATGGTGTCCTGGATGCTGGGGAGGCTAGTGCCCTTGATGGGGCCAGCTGAGTTTACAACTTTTTCTAATCCTGTGCAGAGGCCCCTATGTACCAGAGAGTATTGTAACCAGTTAGAATGCTCTCCACAGTACACCTGTAGAAATTTGCTAGTGTCTTTGATGGTGTAACACCAAATCTCTTCAAACACTTAATGAAATGTAACCCTTTTTGTAGTTGCATCAATCTGTTGGGCCGAGGATAGATCCATGAAGATGTTGCGTCAATCTGTTGGGCTGAGGATAGATCCATGAAGATGTTGCCACACAGGAACTTGCAGTTGCTCTCTCTTTCCACTGCTGATCCCTCAATGAGGACTGGAGTGTGCTCCTCAACTTCCCCTTCCTGAAGTCCGCTATCAATTCAGTCCAGTTCCTCCTAACAGCACCCAACAGAAACTCAGAAATCGGGTGGCAAAGGGGAAGAAACTATTCCTGAAACATTGAGTGTGAGTCTACTGGCTCCTGCACCTTCTCCCTGATGGTAGTAATGAGAAGAGGGTATGCTCTAGGTGATGGGGGTCCTTAATGACAGATGCTACTTTTCTGAGGCATTGCTGCTTGAAGATGCCCTCCGTCCTGAGGAGGCTAGTGCCCATGATGGAGCTGGCAGAGTTTACATTTTTTACAGAACTTGTTAAAATATTTTAAAATGTTTGAAAGGTGTGTTTGGTTATCAATTTGTAAATTTAGTTAAACACTGCAAGTTGCATATTCGCAAACTCTCTGTTTAGTTTAAGCTCCTCCGCTGTTTCCTAACTCACTTACATTTCTATGGACAAACCTAAATGTTTAGTGCTATTGGAAATGAGGTGTTCACCAATGTTGTATTTGGGTGGTAATGGAAACGTGTTATTGTGCAACTCTTCTCAACATCTTGTCCTTCCTGGAGGAAGAAATGCCACAATTAGTCTTCTGAAGAGCAAACCAACTCAAAGAGCAACACTGTTCTCTATGTAACCCACTGTGTTGCTGTCTAATTAACTCTGTACCAACACTAACAAAGCAATGCCTCAAAAAGGTGATATCCATCTTTAAGAATCCCCAAGACCTAGGACATGCCCACTTCTCATTGCTACCATCAGAGAGGAGGTTCAGAAACCTGTAGACATACACTGAATAGTTTAGGAACAGCTTCTTCTCCTCCGCCATCTGATTTCTGAATGGACGATGACCCTATGAATACTACCTCACTATTTATAGCATTTATACATTATTTAATTATAATTATTTTAAATGATTAAATATTTAATTATATAATTAAATAATTATCTTTTGATCAATATATATAGTCCAGGCCCGATATATTGAGCAAATACAAAGAAGGCACAACTGCAGCTATATTTAATCAGGAGTTTGAGGAGACTTGGTATGTCATCAAAGGCGCTTGCAAATTTCTACGGATGTACCATGGAGAGCATTCTGACCGGTTTCATCACTATCTGGTATGGAGGGGCCACTGCACAGGATCAGAAAAAGCTGCAGAGGGTCGTAAACTCTGCCAGCTCCATCATGGGCACTAGCCTCCTCAGGATGGAGGGCATCTTCAAGCAGCAATGCCTCAGAAAAGTAGCATCTGTCATTAAGGACCCCCATCACCTAGAGCATACCCTCTTCTCATTACTACCATCAGGGAGAAGGTGCAGGAGCCAGTAGACTCACACTCAATCTTTCAGGAATAGTTTCTTCCCCTTTGCCATCCGATTTCTGAGTGGACAATGAAGCCATGTATACTAATTCACTATCTTTTTGCAATACTTAATTGAAAAGATTTATTTCTTATTGTCATTTATAGTTTTTTATGATTATGCATTGCAATATACTGCTGCTGTAAAACAACAAATTTCATGACATCGTCCAGTGATACCAAATCTGATGCTGATTACTGATGGGCTAACAAAAACGTTAATAGACTCCCTGTCAATTGTATTTTAAAATCTGCACCATTAAAATCTCCACCATGATGCAGAACGTAGATCAACTTATTAATAAAGGTTGCTAAATATTAAACAACTTTGTGATTCCAAAACCCTCAGGCTCAGAAACTAAATAGTTTAAATTGTAAACATGAGGGATTCTGCAGATGCTGGAAGTCCAGAGCCACACACACAGAATGCTGGACAGATTCAGCAGGTCAGACAGCATCCATGGAGGGAAATAAACAATTGATATTTCAGGCTGAGATCCTTCTGCAGGACTAAATTTTAAATTGTGCTCATCTTCAGGGAGGTTTTAAAGATATTAAAATCTTGCAGTAAATAAAATGAAGTAAAAAGCAGAAACTTAAAACATAAACTGTTTTTCTTTCCATTGCCTGACCTGCTGAGAGTTTTCATTTTTTTCTGTTTTATCTATTTTTCTCTTTTCACTCACTCTTAATCTCCCTTTCTTTCATTAGCGTCCTATGACTCTTTGACAAGACTGGGGGTGCTTGGAATGCACTGCCTGGAGGCAAACATGAGAGAGGCATTGAAGAGGCTCTTGGACAACATACGAACATGGGCAAATAGAAGGATATGGACATTGTGGAGCAGAAGGGATTAGATTAGTTGGCCATTTGATTATTATCAGAATCTGAACCACCTTATCTCTGGGATATGTCGTGAAATTTGTTGTTTTGTGGCAGCTGTACAGTACAATACATAAAAGAACACTAATAATTATAATATGAAGTATATATAAAAAATTGAAAGTAGTGCAAAAAGAGAGGGAAAAAAAACTGAGTAAGTGTTCATGCATTCATTGTACATTCAGAAATCTGATAATGGAGGGAAGAAACTGTTCCTGAAACCTTGAGTGTGTGTCTTCAGGCTCCTGTACGACTTCCTTGATGGCAGCAATGAGAAGAGGGCATGTGCTAGGTGATGGGGGTCCTTAGTGACGGATGCTGCCTTCCTGAGGCACTGCCTTTTGAAGGTGTCCTGGATGCTGGGGAGGCTGGTGCCCATGATGGAGCTGGCTGAGTTTACAACTTTCTGCAGCTTTTTCCGATCCTGTGCGGTGGCCCCTCCATACCAGACAGAGATGCAACCAGTTAGAATGCTCTCCACGGTACATCTGTAGAAATTCGCGAGTGTCTTTGGTGACATATCAATTCTAATTTAATTGTTTCAGCATAACATTTTGGGCCAAAAGGCCTGTCCCTGTGTTCTACAGGTCTGTGTTCTGTGATCTCTCATTTTTATTTCTGCACCTGATTGTGTCGCTGTGCTCTACAGGTCTGTGTTCTGTGATCTCTCAGTATTATTTCTGCACCTGATTCAACTGGAGTTCACTCTATGTTTCTCTATCCTAATTGAAAACTGTTTGGTAGCATAATGGTTAGTGTAACACTATTACAGCACCAGCAATCTGGGTTCAATTTCTGCTGCAGATGCTGAAATATGGTCCCTCCCATCTTAATGTAAGGAGGATATTAAAACCTGCCGACTTTAGCAGATCTGGCCATTACATCGCTCTTATGTGAGCAGTTACTGCTGACCTTACACTTGAGGCCAACTTCAAAGTCAAAAGTTGCATTTATTGTCATCTGCATGTCTACATGTATGCACAGGTGCAATGAAAAACAGAACATCACAGTGTACAAAGCACATATCACAGGCACACAGCATCAGATAAGCAGCATTCACAAGGAAAGATAAAGTAAGTTTTACAAGGAAGTGCACAATTAGAACAAAACAAAGTTGCTGGTGAACGCAGCAGGCCAAGCAGCATCTGTAGGAAGAGGCGCAGTCGACGCAGTCTCGGCCTGAAACGTCGACTGCGCCTCTTCCTACAGATGCTGCTTGGCCTGCTGCGTTCACCAGCAACTTTGATGTGTGTTGCTTGAATTTCCAGCATCTGCAGAATTCCTGTTGTAGAACAAAACAAAGTCCATTTTAGTGGAAACTGAGCAAAGTGATCGCAGTGTTGTTAATCTATAGTGATCAGGGTTGTCTTGGTTAGTTCAAGAATTGAATGGTTGACTACCGCCTCACCAAAGGGAGCTGTGAGAAGATGTCATGGCCAGGATGGAGGGGTCTTTGATGATAGATGCTGTATTTTTGAGGCAGTGCCTCCTGTAGATATGGTAGGGAGGGATGTGCCCATGATACACTGCCGGTGACAGTAGTGGAGGCAGAAACGATAGGGTCTTTTAAGAGACTCCTGGACAGGTACTTGGAGTGGAGCTCAGAAAAATAGAGGGCTATGGGTAACCCTAGGTAATTTCTAAGGTAAAGTCATGTTCGGCACAGCTTTGTGGGCAGAAGGGCCTGTATTGTGCTCTAGATTTTCTGTGTTCTATGTACTGATCACATTAATGAATCAAACTAACTTTGTAGGTGAGTCCTTAGTTCAGTAAACTCCTTTTTAATTGGTATTTATATATCAAGAACTGTCTAATAAATTGAAAAATATTCTATGAATATTGACCAATTTAATGATTTTTTTTTGTAAGCATATATTTGAATTTGGTGTGTTGGGTTCTGATGAGATTTTGTTCAAATGCTGTCTCCTATCAGATCCCTCCATGCCTCAGGGTCTTTCCAAGTAAAGGTTAGTTCCAGTGGTGTTTAATTACTGCATTGAAGTTTCATTTTATTTGTCATATGTACACTGAAATATCGAAACGTACAGTGAAATGTGTTGTTTGTGTCAATGGCAACACAATCCAAGTATGAGCTGGGGGCAGCCTGCAAGGGTCACCATGATTCTGGCATCAACACAGAATGCACACAATTTATTAATCCTAACCCTAACGTCTTTGGTACATGGGATTAAACTGCAACACCCAGAGGAATCCCACACCGTCATGCCCAAAACTCCTCACAGAGAGCGGCGGGAATTGAAACCAATTCGCTGGTGCAGTAAAGCATTACACTAACCACTAGGCTACCATGGTGCCCTATTGCGCACCTATCCACTCTGTTGGATAACGATAGTCCTGGAAAAATTGGAAGCAGAAACGATTTGAAAGGGAAAATCAAAACATGTAAACACCAGAATGAGTTGAAAATTGTGATTTTCTTATGAAAAAGTTTAGTGTTGATTTCTCAGCCATTTGTGGCATTAAATCAGAAAGTGTAAAGTTCAAAAAGTTCGGACTGTTTTTTTAAAATCTACACTCCTGTATCTAATAAAGTGGCCACTGAGAATGTTCATGGTCTGCTGCTGTACACCATCCACTTCAAAGTTTGACATGTTGCGCATTCAGAGATACACCACTGTTGTAGCACTTGATTATCTGAGTTACTGTTTCCTTCCTGTCAGCTTGAACCATTCCGGCTAGTCTCCTTTGACCTTTCTCATTAACAAGGTGTTATCACCCACAGAACTGCCACTCACTGGATGTTTTTTTGTTTTCACACCATTCTCTGTAAACTCTAAAGATGGTTGTGCATGAAAATCCTAGGAGATCAGCAGTTTCTGGGATACTCAGACCACCCCATCTGGCACCAAAAATCATTTCATTATCAGAGTCATTTAGATCACGTTTCTTCCTCATTCTGATGTTTGGTCTGAACAGCAACTGAACCTCTTGCCCATGTTTGCAAGCTTTTATGCATTGAGTTGCTGCCATGTGATTGGCTGATTAGATATTTACATTAATGAACAGGTGTACAGGTGTACCGAATAAAATGGCCACTGTGTGTATATTTCTTACTGTAATTTATATTGCACTGTACTGCTGCCACAAAACAACACATTTCACTACATATGTCTATGATATTAAACCTGATTCTGATTGTGACAGCACCATACAATGCATACAGTGAATCTAGACTGTGCTTTCTATGACTCTCGTTAAAGAGATCAGAAAGTGTGTGTATAACGTTAGTGCTCTCTTGAGGGGAAGGCAAAGGAGGCCTGCATGATTTGTGAATTGGCACGGGCTTCAACAGGCGGATCTATCTGACAAGTGAAAATTCAGCAGAGGCATTCTGTGAAAATGTTAAACAGCTTAGCTTTTGAGAGTGATCTGAGTGCTGAGATCATCTAGAATGCAGTTGGAATAAGGTTAATGTTCAGCTGCCTTAGGACACAATCTTAGCTGGTGCATATGAAGAAATTGCATGTGGTTTTAAAGAAAACAAAGTCCAATTATCCATGCAAATTGCACCGCTCTGTTGACATTTAGAATAAAGTGACTGTAGTTCAAGTGGAAATTTAGCTTGTGTAAAGGTCTGTGCAAAACTGAAATAAGATCATTTTGTTTTTATGATAATAAGCTCTGTGAATTTTCAAGTGTTGGCGATAGCGGCATTCAAGAGGCTTTTAGATAAATACCCAAACATGCAGGGAATCATAAACACAGGAGATTCTACAGATGCTGGAAATCCAGAGCAACACATAGAAAATGCTGGAGGAACTCAACAGGTCAGGCGGCATCTATGGAGAGGAATAAATATTAAACGTTATGGGCCAATACCCTTCATCAGGAGCAGTCTTTCCTCTTCTCCTTTCTTTTTCTAATCCCCTCCTTTCTCTGCATGCTCACGGGCCTACGTAAGATTTATGAATTAAAAGATGATGTATAGTTTGCCAATTTACATCTGAATTATGGATCACGTGCTGGCAAGTGAGATTAGTTGCATTGGGAACTGTGTTCAGCACATACCTTGTGGGCCAAAGGGCCTGATTCTGTGCTGCTCTATTCTAAGCTCAGTGGCCTCTTTATAAGGTGGCCACTGAGTGTATGTTCATGATCTCCTGCTGCTGTAGCCCAGCCACTTCAAGGTTCGATGTGTTGTGTGTTCAGAGATGCTCTTCTGCACACCACTGTTGTGACGTGTGGTTATCTGAGTTGCTGTGACTTTCCTGTCGGCTTGAACCAGTCTGGCCATTCTCCTCTGACCTCTCTCATTAACAAGGCATTTTCACTCACAGAACTGCCACCCACCGGAAGATTTTTTGTTTTTTTTTGTACCATTCTCTGATCTAAAGACTATTGTGCATGAAAATCCCAGGAGATCAGTAATTTCTGAGATACTCAAACCACCCTGTCTGGCACCAACAATCATTTCATGGTCAAAGTCACTTAGATCACATTTCTTCCCCATTCTGATATTTGGTCTGAACCAGAACTAAGCCTCTTTGACCATGCCTGCATGCTTTTTTTGCATTGAGTTGCTGCCATATGATTGACTGATGAGATATTTGCATTAATGAGCAGATGTGCAGGTGTACCTAAAATATGGTCACTGAGTTCCAAAAGAAAATAAGTATGAAGAGATATATTTTAGTTTATTCATGTGTAGGTTATTATACCTGGGGGTGGTAGGGGAATAAGCTCCCACTACCTATTAAGTGCTGCCAATGGGATGTGACTCAAATAGCCTCTGATAACCAAGTCCAGATCCTGGCCTTCACTACTTAGCTACTAAGCCCGGTGGAACTGTTCCTACTGACAGGAGAAGGGGAAAAGGCGGACTACTGGCACCTTAAAACCAGTCACTTCAGGCAGATGGGGCTTGTCAGCTGTGGTTGGCAGCTCATCTAGGGGAAGGAGAACTCCGATCTCAAACCTCCGCTGCCTTGCAACTCTACCCACTCTAAGGAAGGCTTCAGAAGTAAACCCTGAGGAAAATTCCGGAGTGGGAGTCCCTAGGCAGTCGTACATTGAGTTCAACAGTGACTGGCAACTCCTGTGACACTGCTGGTACCAGTTGGTCTCTGCTGTTCCATTGAGTTCATCAGATGTGTGAAAGGGGGACCTTGCTACATGGGCAACAGCTTGCTCTCCAAATCATACTGCCCTGGTTTGCCTATCTAGACAGCTAGGACATAGCGTCCATGGTCGACTCTGACCAACGGAAGCCTCATCATCAATGTTTATAGAGGAGAACAGTGCATTTGTTGACTAATTAACAGCTCCCTCCTCTGAAAATCTGGCACCTCTTGTTATGGTGAGTCATCCATTGAATTTACTTGGCTGAATGCTGCTTTAGTTATAGTCATAGTCATAGTTATACTTTATTGATCCCAGGGGAAATTGGTTTCCGTTACAGTTGCACCATAAATAATTAAATAGTAATAAAACCATAAATAATTAAATAGTAATATGTAAATTATGCCAGGAAATAAGTCCAGGGTCAGCCTATTGGCTCAGGGTGTCTGACCCTCCAAGGGAGGAGTTGTAAAGTTTGATGGCCACAGGCAGGAATGGCTTCCTATGACGTTCTGTGTTGCATCTCGGTGGGATGAGTAGCCTTCGAGTATGGAAATGAATTGTAAACCTTTATTAGAACATAGAGCAGTAAGGTGCAAGATGGAGCATGATGTTGTGCTGAAATAATTAAATCAGTAATTAAATCCCTAACTGCACAAGTGCCTTCTGCCTACATAATGTCCATATCCCCCCTCCCTTCAATGTTTTTCCCTGTGTGTTCACTGTGCTTCGCCAAGATCTATTACATGAAAAGGTAAGGAGATGATGTATAGTTTGCCAATTTATTTACTGCTAGTTAATTCAGCCCATCACCACACTGGGGCAAAGCCCCCCTACAGCAGGTCACCAGAGTCCTCTGTCCTGAGCCAGATTTCGTGGCGTCAGCTTCAAAGTCGGGTCACCAGGTGTTCTTTGGCCGACTGGTTTTCTGCTTTCTCTGGGGATTCCACATTAGCGCTTGCCTGGTGATGTTGGTACTTGGCTTACGCAGTCTGTGTCTATCAATCCCCATCTTCTTTTCCTTAATTCTTCTACTGCTCTTCGTTGGTGTGTTCTCTGCCATAGAACAGCATTGCTGATGCCTTCTGGCCAGCGGATCTGGAGGATTTTTCTCAGACAGCCACTTATTGACAGGCTTATGCCTAAAATACTAATGTGTGACATACAATAATATTTTATTGATCAATTTGACCATAAGACATAGGAGCAGAATTAGGCCATTTGACCCATCAAGTCTGCTCCACCATTTAATCATGGCTGATCCCTTTTTTCTCCTCCTCAACTCCATTTCCCAGCCTTCTTCCCGTAACCTTTGATGCCATGTCCAATCAAGAAACTATCAATCTCTGCCTTAAGTACACCCGACGACCTTGCCTCCACAGCTGCACGTGGCAACAAATTTCACAAATTCACCACCCTTTGGATAAAGAAATTTCTCTGCATCCCTGTTTGGAACAGACACCCCTCTATCTTGAGGCTGTGCCGTCTTGTCCTAGGTTCCCCCACCATGGGAAACATTCTTTGCACATCCACTCTGTCTAGGCCTTTCAACATTCGAAAGGTTTCAATGAGTTCCCCCCTCATCCTTCTAGATTCCACTGAGTACAGACCCACAGCCATCAAACATTCCTCATATGATAACCCTTTCATTCCTGGAATCATCCTTGTGAACCTCCTCTGGACCCTCTCCAATGCCAGCACATCTCTTTTAAGATGAGGAGCCCAAAACTGTTCACGATACTCAAGGTGAGATCTCATCAGTCCTTACAAAGCCTCAGCCTCAGCATCATATCCTTACTCTTACATGAATGCTAACATGGCATTTGCCTTCCTCACCACCGACTCGACCTGCAAGTGAACCCTTGGGGTGTTCTGCACAAGGACTCCCAAGTCCCTTTGAATCTCAGATTTTGGGACTTTCTCCCCATTTAGAAAATAGTCTGTACATTTATTTCTACTACCAAAGTGCATGACCATGCATTTTCCAACATTATATTTCATTTGCCACTTTCTTGCCTATTCTCCTAATCTGTCCAAGTCCTTCTGCATCCTCAACACTACCTGCCCCTCCACTGATCTTTGTATCATCTGCAAACATGGTAACAAAGCCATCTATTTCATCATCTAAATCATTTATATACAGCATAAAAAGAAGCAGTTCCAACATTGACCCCTGCGAACACCACTAGTCACTGGCAGCCAACCAGACAAGGTTCCTTTTATTCCAACTCGCTACCTCCTTCCAATCAGCCAATGCTCTAACCATCCTAGTAACTGTCCTGTAATACCACAGGCTCTTAACTTGGTAAGCAGCCTCATGTGTGGCACCTTGTCAAAGGCCTTCTAAAGGTCCAAATATACAACATCCACTGCATCCCCTTTATCTATCCTACTTGTAATCTACTCAAAGAATTCCAATAGGTTTCACAGGCAGAATTTTCCCTTAAGGAAACCATGCTGACGTTGTCCTATCTTGTCCTGTGTCACCAAGTACTCCATCACCTCAACCCTAACAATTGACTCTAACATCTTATCTCCCACTGAGATCAGCCTAACTGGTCTATAAGTAACTGGTCTTAAAGGGTTGACGGTGGATATGCAATGGCAAGCATTTAAAGATCGCACGGATGAACTACAACAATTGTTCATCCCAGTTTGGCAAAAGAATAAATCAGGGAAGGTAGTGCACCCATGGCTGACAAGGGAAATTAGGGATAGTATCAATTCCAAAGAAGAAACATACAAATTAGCCAGAAAAAGCGGCTCACCTGAGGACTGGGAGAAATTCAGAGTCCAGCAGAGGAGAACAAAGGGCTTAATTAGGAAAGGGAAAAGAGATTATGAGAGAAAACTGGCAGGGAACATAAAAACTGACTGGAAAAGCTTTTATAGATATGTGAAAAGAAAAAGATTGGTTAAGACAAATGTAGGTCCCTTACAGACAGAAACAGGTGAATTGATTATGGGGAACAAGGACATGGCAGACCAATTGAATAACTACTTTGGTTCTGTCTTCACTAAGGAGGACATAAATAATCTTCCAGAAATAGTAGAGGACAGAGGGTCTAGTGAGATGGAGGAACTGAGGGAAATACATGTTAGTAGGGAAGTGGTGTTAGGTAAATTGAAGGGATTAAAGGCAGATAAATTCCCAGGGCCAGATGGTCTGCATCCCAGAGTGCTTAAGGAAGTAGCCCAAGAAATAGTGGATGCATTAGTGATAATTTTTCAAAACTCTTTACATTCTGTACTAGTTCCTGAGGATTGGAGGGTGGCTAATATAACCCCACTTTTTAAAAAAGGAGGGAGAGAGAAACCGGGGAATTATAGACCAGTTAGCCTAACATCGGTGGTGGGGAAAATGCTAGAGTCAGTTATCGAAGATGTGATAACAGCACATTTAGAAAGCGGTGAAATCATCGGACAAAGTCAGCATGGATTTGTGAAAGGAAATACATGTCTGACGAATCTCAAAGAATTTTTTGAGGATGTAACTAGTAGAGTGGATGGGGAGAACCAGTGGATGTGGTATATTTGGATTTTCAAAAGGCTTTTGACAAGGTCCCACACAGGAAGTTAGTGTGCAAACTTAAAGCACACGGTATTGGGGGTGAGGTATTGATGTGGATAGAGAATTGGTTGGCAGACAGGAAGCAAAGAGTGGGAATAAACAGGACCTTTTCAGAATGGCAGGCAGTGACTAGTGGGGTACCGCAAGGCTCAGTGCTGGGACCCCAGTTGTTTACAATATATATTAATGACTTAGATGAGGGAATTAAATGCAGCATCTCCAAGTTTGCGGATGACACGAAGCTGGGCGGCAGTGTTAGCTGTGAGGAGGATGCTAAGAGGATGCAGGGTGACTTGGATAGGTTAGGTGAGTGGGCAATTTCATGGCAGATGCAATTTAATGTGGATAAATGTGAGGTTATCCACTTTGGTGGCAAAAACAGGAAAACAGATTATTATCTGAATGGTGGCCAGTTAGGAAAAGGGGAGGTGCAACAAGACCTGGGTGTCATTATACACCAGTCATTGAAAGTGGGCATGCAGGTACAGCAGGCGGTGAAAAAGGCGAATGGTATGCTGGTATTCATAGCAAGAGGATTCGAGTACAGGAGCAGAGAGGTACTACTGCAGTTGTACAAGGCCTTGGTGAGACCACACCTGGAATATTGTGTGCAGTTTTGGTCTCCTAATCTGAGGAAAGACATCCTTGCCATAGAGGGAGTACAAAGAAGGTTCACCAGATTGATTCCTGGGATGGCAGGACTTTCATATGATGGAAGACTGGATCAGCTAGGCTTATACTCGTTGGAATTTAGAAGATTGAGGGGGGATCTTATTGAAATGTATAAAATCCTGAAGGGATTGGACAGGCTAGATGCAGGAAGATTGTTCCTGATGTTGGGGAAGTCCAGAACGAGGGGTCACAGTTTGAGGATAAAGGGGAAGCCTTTTAGGACCGAGATGAGGAAAAACTTCTTCACACAGAGAGTGGTGAATCTGTGGAATTCTCTGCCACAGGGAACAGTTGAGGCCAGTTCATTGTCTATATTTAAGAGGGAGTTAGATATGGCCCTTGTGGCTAAAGGGATCAAGGGGTATGGAGGGAAGGCTGGTACAGGGTTCTGAGTTGGATGATCAGCCATGATCATACTGAATGGCGGTGCAGGCTCGAAGGGCCGAACGGCCTACTCCTGCACCTATTTTCTATGTTTCTATGTTTCTATAATTTCCTTTCTTCTGCCTTCCTCCTTTCTTAAAGAGTGAAGTGACATATGCAATCTTCCAGTCCTCTGGCACCATGCCAGAGTCCAATGATTTTTGAAAGATCATTGCTAATGCCTCCACAACCCCTACCACTACCTCTTTCAGAACCCTAGGGTGCAGTTCATCTGGTCTAGGTGACCTATGTACTTTTAGGTCTTTCAGATTTTTGAGCCTTTACCCTCGTAATAATAACTGCACCCATTTCTCTTCCTTCACACACTACAACATCTGGCATACTGCTAGTGTCTTCCACAGTAAAGACTGATGCAAAATACTCATCTAGTTCATCTGCCATCTCCTTGACCCCTGTTATTATTTCTCCTGCCTCATTTTCTAGTGGTCTTATATCCACTCTCATCTCTTTTTTTTTCTTTACACTCGAAAAAGCTTTTACTATCCACTTTGATATTATTTGCTAGCTTGCTTTCATATTTCACTTTTTCCCTTCTAATGATTCTTTTAGTTGCTCTCTGTAGGGTTTTAAAAACTTCCCAATCCTCTATCTTCCCACTAATTTTTGCTTTGTTGTATGCCCTCTCTTTTGTTTTTACATTAGCTTTGATTCCGTCATCAGCCACGGTTTACTATTTTGCCATTTGAATATTTCTTCACTTTTGGAATACACATATCCTGCCCCTTCCTCATTTTTTCCAGAAACTCACATCCCTGCCAGCAGCTCCTTCCAGTTTACTGTGGCCAACTCCTCTCTCATACCTCTGTAATGTACCTTATTCCACTGAAATACTGCTACTTCAGACTTTATTTTCTGGCTATCAAATTTCAAGTTGAACTCAATCGTATTGTGGTCACTGGTTCCTAAGGGTTCTTTTACCTTAAGCTCCTTAATCGCTTCTGGTTCATTACATAACACCCAATCCAGTATAGCTGATACCCCAGTTGGTTCTACAACAAACCGCTCTAAAAAGCCATCTCTTAGGCATTCAACAAACTCACTCTCTTGAGATCCATTACCAACCTGATTTTCCCAATCAACCTGCATGTTAAAATCTGCCATGACTATCATAACATTGCCCATTTGATACAACTTTTTTATCTCCCATTGTAATCTGTTGTCCACATCCCAGCTACTGTTGGGAGTCCTGTATATAACTGCCATCAGGGTCCTTTTACTCTTGAAGTTTCTTAACTTAACTCACAAGGATTCAACCTCTTCTGATCCTATATCACATCTTTCTACTGATTTGATGCCATTCTTTACAAGTAGAGCCATGCCTCCCCCTCTGCCTACCTTCCTATCCCTCCAATACAATGTGTAACCTTGGACATTCAGCTCCTAACTACAACTATCCTTCAGCCACGATTCAGTGATGGCCACAACATCATACCTGACAATCTGTAAAAGTGCAACAAGATTGTCCACCTTATTTCTTATACTCTGTGCAACACTTTGAGTACTGTATTTACTACCCTTCTTGATTTTGCATCCCTAATGTACTGATACTCACCCTTTTGGCTGCGACTATGTCCCATCACCTGCTTGCCCTTCCTGACAGTCTGACTGCACGCTATCTTTAATTTTACCATCTGTCTTATCCTGAGTCCCTTCACTCCGGTTCCCACCCCACTGCCAAATTAGTTTAAACCCTCCCCAACAGCTCTAACAAACCTGCCCGAGAGAATATTGGTCCCCCTCGGGTTCAGGTGCAACCCGTCACTTTTGTACAGGTCATACCTCCCCCAGAAGAGATCCCACTGATCTAAGAACCTGAAGCCCTGCCCCCTGCACCAGCTTCTCAGCTATGCATTTATCTGACAAATCATCTGTTTCTACCCACACTGGCACATGGCATAGGCAGCAATCCAGAAATTACTACCCTGGAGATCCTGGAGCTTTCTACCTCGCTCTCTAAATTCTCTTTTCAGGACCTCTTTGCTTTCCTTCCTATGTCATCGGTACCAATATGTACCAAGACATCTGGCTGCTCTCCCTCCCTCTCCAAGAATGTTGTGGACATTTCTTGAGCATTTGACAGTATTTCTGTGAAAGTGTTGAATAACTCAGAGTATAGTAAACTGAAAATTAATGCTTTATTTGTAGATAAGTTTCAGACTGCATACTAACTATAAAGATTAACATCATTTGTCGTGTATATTGAAACGTACAGTGAAATGCGGTATTTGCATCAAATCAAATCAAAGCAACATAGCATGCCTACAACTCACTAACCCTAACTTAAACATCGTTGGACTGTGAGAGGAAACCAGAGCACCTGGAGGAAGCACGCATTGTCACACCCTACAGACAGCGGCAAATTGAACCCCATTTGCCATGCTGTAGTAACATTACCATCTGATTCACTGAAACAATGTTACGCTAACCACTACACTATCACGCTGTCCAATTCTGTGCTCCAGATTCCAGTATCTTCGGTCCTTTGCCATTCTGTCCCCAATCTGGATGTTTTCTGCTAAAGTTTTGTCCTATTTACTCCAAACTTTTCACTAAAATCAATAAATAGAGAGCTGTTCTTCATTCAACCCCGGAACTTCTGGACAGTGAAAATACTCCTCATTGACTCCAGCTCTGCATTTAACACTATCAGTTCATATAACCATATAATAATTAATGCACGGAAAAAGGCCATCTCAGCCCTTCTAGTCCATGCCGAACTCTTACCCTATCCTAGTCCCAACATCATAGGCCTGATTTTATTCTCACAAATCAATGAATACGTTGTAAAAAAAAAGATCACTCCCTACTTGTACTTAGTTTTCTCCTTTTGCTTGTTCTTTCTTTCCTCTCTTTTCTATAGGTGTATACCTCAGATAAATATTATGTGGAGATTGGTGGCAAATATGATTATATGATATATATGTACAGTATCTGAAATACATGTTATGGAAATGTTTGTTTGATGGTGAAATTCAATAAAAAATAAATTACAAAAAAAAACCAAAGTCAAAGTCAAGCAATACTGATACATCAAAGTTTCTGGTGAACGCAGCAGGCCAGGCAGCATCTCTAGGAAGAGGTACAGTCGACGTTTCGGGCCGAGACCCTTCGTCAGAGTCAAAGTCAAGTCTATTTTCATCTGCACAAGTACATGTATGCACAGCTGCAATGAAAAACCTACTTACAATGTCATATGCACATAGCATTATATAACCAGCATACACAAAAAAAACAAAAATATGTCCACTTTAATGCAAAATGACTGAAGGATCATAGTGCCACTGCATTAATAATTAGAGCTGTTCTGTTTGTTACTTCCCTTCTTGAACCTAGTGGTGTGGGACCTCCTGCCAAATGGTATCTGTGAGAAAGTGGCATGGCCCAGATACTGGGAATCTTTGATGATGGATGATGCCTTCTTGAGGCTACACCTCCTATAAATACTACCGATGGTAGGGAGGGATATGCCTGTGATGTATTTATATGATTTATATCCATTACAATATTGAAGCATTGCACTGTCAGCCGATCTCCCTCATCTTGCAGCCCTACTCAAGTTCCTCAAAGTTAATTAATAAGCACCCAGACCCAGGCCTCAATACCTCCTTGTGCAACTGGATCCTTGATTTCCTCAGTTGCAGACCTCAGTCAGTTTGGATTGGCAACCACATCTCCTCCACAATCTCCATCGGCACAGGTGCACCACAAGACTGTGTGCTTAGCCCCCTGCTCTATTTGCTTTATACCTGTGACTGTGTGGCCAAGTACAACTCCAATGTCATACTTAAGTTTGCTATTGTTAGTCAAATCCAAATTGGTGATGAGTCAACATATACGAGGGAGATTTAATATCTGGTTGGGTGGTGCCACCACAACAATCTCTCCCTCAGCGTCAGCAAAACCAAAGAGCTGATGATTGACTCCAGGAGGAGGAAACCAGAGGCCCGTGACCCTGTCCTCATTGGGAGATCAGAGGTGAAGAGGGTTAGTAACTTTAAATTCTTTGGCGTTATCATTTCAGTGGACCTGTCCTGGGATCAGCACGTTAGTGCCATTACAAGAAAGCCCAACAGCACTTTCTCAGAAGTTTGCGCAGATTTGGCATGTCATCTAAAACTTTGACAAACTTCTATAGCTGCAGGGTGCAGAGTATCCGGACCGATTGCAAGGTATGGAAACATCAGTGTCCTTGAACAGAAAAGCCTACACAATGTAGTGGATACAGCACAGTACATCATAGGAAAAATGTTTCCCACCATTGAGTATATCTATAAGGAGCACTGCCAAAGGAAAGCAGCATCCATCACCAAGGTCACCCACCATCCGGGCCACACTCTCTTCCCGCTGTCACCGTCAGGAAGAAGATACAGGAGCCTCGGGTCCCACACCACCAGGTTCAGGAACAGTTATTACACCTCAACCATTAGAATCCTGAACCAGTGTGGATAACTTCACTCACCTCAACACCGAACTGATTCCACAACCTATGGGCTCACTTTCAAGGAAGCTACAACTTGTGTTCTTAAAATTATTTATTTATTTATGATTATTATTTAAATTTTTCCCTCTTTTATATTTGCACAATTTGTTGTCTGTTGCACAGTGGTTGTCCATCTTTTTGTGTGGTTTTTCATTGAATCTATTATGTTTCTTTGTACTTTCTGTGAATACATGCAAGAAATGGATATCAGGATTCTATATATGGTGACGTTTTTGTACTTTTGATAATAAATTGACTTTGAACTGCGGTTGTTTGAAATCCAAATCTTTTGGAATATATTAACAAAAATTGTAAAGAAGCAGTTCACAAAAAACTGAAAGAAGATAGTACTATTTATTTTTAGTAATCTCAAACAACATAACAGAGGTGACAGTGTCTGGAAGGAAGGGCTTCAGTGTTTTCCTATTATTGCCACCTTCAGGAAATGGAACATTTTGACTGATTCATTCCTGCTTTAGCACTAGGGGGCGCCCTCATCCGACGTCTCTGTTACTTTGAACACAGGTTGAATTCAAAGTAAGTTTATCATCAA
This sequence comes from Mobula hypostoma, assembly GCF_963921235.1. Classification (NCBI taxonomy): domain Eukaryota; kingdom Metazoa; phylum Chordata; class Chondrichthyes; order Myliobatiformes; family Myliobatidae; genus Mobula; species Mobula hypostoma. Next base: position 5,425,908 of record NC_086117.1, read on the forward strand.
AGTACATACATGTTACCCTGAGATTTATTTTTTGCAGGCATTTACAGGAAAGTAAAGATAAAGAAACGCAATAGAATTTGTGAAAATCTGTACATAGGACCAGAAGACACAGCCTCAGAACAGAGGGATGTCCATTTAGAACAGAGATGAGGAGGAATTTCTTTAGCCAGTGGGTGGTGAATCTGTGGAATTCATTGCCACAGACGACTGTGGAGGCCAGGTCATTGAGTATGTTTAAAGTGGCGGTTGATAAGTTTTTATTAGTCAGAACATCAAAGGCAGGAGAATGGGGTTGAGAGGGAAATGGATTATCCGTGATGGAATGGCAGAGCAGACTTCATGGCTGAATGGTCTAATTCTGCTTCTATGCCTAATGGTCTTTTAACAAACATTGACGAATAACCAATGTGCAAAGAAGACAAATCGCACAAAAGCTAATAAATAAGTAAATAAGCTATGCTACGGAGAGGGAGAATATTGTCCAGGTTTTCTGCGTTTTGGATGTGGACTCAGACAGCAGACTTTTTGTCAGTCTTATGGTTTTTTTGTATTCTGTGTTTTTCGCCCAATCTTTCTAGTTTTTTTGTGTACGGGGATGGGGTTTGGGGATCGATGTGCCTGTTCCGGTTTTGTTTGTTTGTTTGTCTGGGGGAGGAGGGATTTGGTGATCAATGTGCCTCTTCTGGTTTTGTTTGTTTGTGTGGGGGAGGAGGATTTGGTGATCAATGTTACTGTTCCAATTTTGTTCTTTTGTGCAGGGGGGTGGGATTTGGGGTTCAATGTGCCTCTTCTGGTTTTGTTTGTTTATTTGTGTGGGGGGAGGAGGGATTTGGGGGTTGGTGATTGCGCTGCCTTTCTTTTGTTTCCTGATTTCGTGGCTATCTGGAGAAGAAGAATCTCAGAGTTGTATTCTCTGATAATAAATGATCCTTTGAACCTTTGAAGTAATACTGAGAACATGAGTTGCAGGGTCCTTGAAAGTGAGTCCACAGGTTGTGGAATTTCAGACCTGAGGTGAGTGAAGTTATCCACACTGGTTCAGGAGCCTGATGTTTGAGCAGTAATAACAGTTCCTGGACCTGGTGGTGTGGAACATGTGGCTCTGTACATTCTTTCCACTGGTCGTAGTGAGAAGAGAGTATGGCCTGGATGGTAGGGGTCCTTGATGATGGATGCTGCTTTCTTGTGGCAGCCCTCCTTGTAGATGTGTTCAATGGTGGAGAGGGCAGCAGCAAAAAGCTAATTTTAAAGACATTTATACCCTGGGTGTGTATGTCAGTGAAAACAACAACCTGAATGGGAACAACTCAGACTTTCAAAATTCGGAGTGAATTTACGATCAAAGTACAACCCTGAGATTCATTTTCTTGCAGGCATTCACAGCAGATACAAAGAAACACAATATAATCAATGAAAAACTACACACAAGATGGGTAAACAACCGATGTGCAAAACTTGATTCCTCCGCTATTCCACGAGAGCCCGGCTGTTCATTTAGCTCTGTTCGTTCAATCAGCCTGTAGAATCATTATTTTTCTCACATTTTCCTCAGAGTTTAACTGTCCTATGCTTGGTTGTATTTTTATATAATCATCTATACACTCAGTGGTCACTTTATTAGGTACAACCGCACACCTTCTTATTAATGCGAATATTTAATCAGCCAGTCACCTGGCAGCAACTCAATGCGTAAAAGCATGCAGACATGGTCAAGAGGTTCAGTTGTTGTTTAGATCAAACATCAGAATGGGGAAGAAATATTCACTTAAAGAAAATACATAAATATAGTCCAAGACCCTGGGCGACAATGTCTGGCAATCAATGGTACAGTCTCCCGGCTGTGGCATGATTGTTGGTGCCAGATGGGGAGGTTTGAGTATCTCAGAAGCTGCTGACCTCCTGTGATTTTCACACACAACAGTCTCTAGAGTTTACTGAGAATGGTGTGATAAGAAATATCCAGTGAGCAGCAGTTCTGTGGGCAAAAAGGCCTTGTTGATGAGAATGGCCAGACTGGTTCAAGCTGACAGGAAGGTGACAGTAACTCAGATAATCACACATTACAACAGAAAGTTTTGAGAAAAAGTACCAAGGTATTAACTGGAAACACAGGAGACTGGAGATGCAAAAAGCAAATTTGGAGCAAAAAGAAAATCAGCTAACGTTTCAGGAGCCATAAATAGAAGCTGCTGGAGGAAGTCAGTGAGTCAAGCAGCATCTGTGAAGAAAATGGAAGGTTAATGCTTCAGGTCGAGACACGTCATCTGGACAGGTGAAGGGTCTCAAGCCTGAACATCAATCTTCAGAAATGCTGTCTGACACACCCAGTTCCTGCTGGACCTAATATTTTTGAAACGTTAACTGCCAGCAGCTATACTTCATTAGGAACTTGAGGAGATTTGGTATGTCACAAAGACTCTAGCAAATTTCTCCAGAAGTACCCAGGAGAACACACTGACTGGTTGCACCACCGTCTGGTATGAAAGTTCCAAAGCACAGGATGAGGAAAAGCTGCAGGGTGCTGTCAACTCAGCAAACCGCATTGTGGCCTCGTGTCATCTCTGTGACCGCTACACTTTATTCTGCATTGTTATTGTTTTACCTTCTTCCACCTCAGTGCACTGTGTAATGGTCTGATCTGTGTGAACAGGATGCAAGACAAGCTCTTCGTTGTATCTCAGTACATGTGACAATAAAAAATCAATTCCAATATCAATACCATTTTCAGCAACCAGCAAATAAAATATAATTTGGCTTCCTTTATCTTATATTTGATGTTAATTTATTGATTAAATAAGATAAAGTTAAAATGTCTTTGCATTGCTGCATTTGTGAGAAGCAATGTTTCACTTCTTTGTTTTGAAGAAAATTACCTTTAAAATCCATTGTGTTTGTAACTAATGTGCAGTTACCATGGCAATGTGCTGTATTCACAAGCAACTCCCTTCAGTTTAGAATATAGAACAGTACAGCACAGAACAGGCATGTTAGCTCACGATGTTGTGCTGACCTCGATATACCTACTCCACAATCAACCTATTTCCCTCCATTTTTCTATCTTCCATGTGCCTAAGAGTTTTTTAAAATAACCCTAATGTACCTGTCACTACCACCTCCCTGACAACGTGTTCCAGGCACCCATCACTTTCTGTATAAAAGCCTACCTCTGACATCTCCCGTAAGCTTTCCCCCACTCAGCTGACGAGGATGCCCTCTGATGTTGGCCTTTGCTGTACTGGGAAGAAGAAGGTTATGACTGTCCACTCTATCAAAGCCTCTTATCATCCCATGGAATCACTGAGAACTACAGTACAGAAACAGGCCCTTCAGTCCATCAGTCTGTGCTAGACTGGTCACATTGCCAGCCCCAGGACCAGAGCCCTCTACTCCCCTCCTACCCATGTACCTATCGAACCTTCTTCCAATGTTAAAATCCAACCCACATCCACCATTTGCGGTGGCAGCTCGTTCCACACTCTCGCCATCCTCACCCTTAGCCCTTCACCTTTCACCCTTAGCCTATGACCTCTAGTTCTTGTCCCACCCTGCCTCAGAGGGAAAAACCTGTCTCAATTAACCCTATCTATACCCCTCATAATTTTGTGTACCACTATCAAATCTCCCTTATCTTCCTACGCTCCAAGGAATAAATTCCTAACGCATTCATCCTTTTCCTGTAACTCAGGACCTTAAGGCCCACCAGTGTCCTTGTAAATTTTCTCTGCCCTCTTTCAATCTTATTGATATCTTTCTGTAGGTAAGTGACCAGAACTGCACACCATACTCCAATTGTAGCCTGATAAACATAACTGGGCGCCGCAGTAGTATAGCGATTAGCGTGACGCTATTACAGCTCGGCGCATTCTGGAGTTCAGAGTTCAATTCCAGCGCCTCTGTAAGGAATTTGTACGTTCTCCACGTGAACCTCATGGGTTTCCTCCCACAGTCTGAAGGTCATTGTAAATTGTTTTGTGATTAGGCCAGGGTTAAGTCGGGGGGTTGCTGTTCACTAGGCCGGAAAAGCCTGTTCCGTGCTGAATAAATAGATAAATCCTCATTGCTGTACTCATTACTCTGATTAATGAAGGGCCAATGTGCCAAACGCTCTCTTTCTGAGTATCTACCTGTGACACCATTTTCATTGAATTACACATTAATTTGAACTCCTGATTAATTTGAACTGAACTCCTGCCTCAGCAAGGACCTGGACCCATTGCAATTTGCCTATTGCCACAATAGGTCAATGGCAGACACAATCTCAATGGCTCTCCACATGGCTTTAGACCACCTGGACGATACAAACACCTACGTCATGATGCTGTTCATTGACTATAGCTCAGAATTTAAGACCATCATCACAATCCTGATTGAGAAGTTACTGAACTTGGGCCTCTTTATCTCTCTCTGCAATTGGATCCTTGACTTCCTAACCGGAAGACCACAATCTGTGCAGATAGGGGATAACATCTCCTCCTTGCTGAAGATCAACACTGAGGCACCTCAGGGGTGTGTGCTTAGCCCACTGCTCTACACTCTCTATACCCATGACTGTGTGGCTAGGCATAGCTCAAATACCATCAATAAATTTGCTGATGATACAACCATTGTTGGTAGAATCTCAGGTGGTGATGAGAGGGTGTACAGGAGTGAGATATGCCAACTAGTGGAGTGGTGTCACAGCAACAACCTGGCACTCAACGTCAGTAAGATGAAAGAGCTGATTGTGGACTTCAGGAAGGGTAAGACGAAGGAACACATACCAATCCTCGTAGAGGGATCAGAAGTGGAGAGAGTGAGCAGTTTCAAGTTCCTGGATGTAAAGATCTCTGAGGACCTAACCTGGTCCCAACATATTGATGTAGTTATAAAGAAGGCAAGACAGCGGCTATACTTCATTAGGAGTTTGAAGAGATTTGGTATGGGGGGGGAGGGGGCTACTGCATAGAACTGAAAGAAGTTGCAAAGGGTTGTAAATTTAGTAGTTTCCATCTTGGGTACTAGCCTACAAAGTACCTAGGACACCTTCAAGGAGCAGTGTCTCAGAAAGGCAGCGTCCATTATTAAAGACGTCCAGCGCCCTTTTCTCACTGTTACCATCAGGTAGGAGGTACAGAAGCCTGAAGGCACACACTCAGCGATTCAGGAACAGCTTCTGCCCCTCTGCCATCCGATTTCTAAAGGGACATTGAACCCTTGGACAATGCCTCACATTTTAAATATATATTATTTCTGTTTTTGCATGATTTTTAATCTATTCAATGTACATATACTGCAATTGATTTACTTAATTGTTTATTATAATTATTTTAGTTTTTTCTCTGCTAGATTATGTATTGCATTGAACTGCTGCTGCTAAGTTAACAAATTTCATGTCATATGCCGGTGATAATAAACCTGATTCTGATTCTGATTTTGTCCCTTCTGTTTTATTAGTTTGGAGACGGATGTTTTTCTTTGTTTTATATGATGAGTTTCCTGAATTAATCTGAAATGCAAATTAATCTTCCTACTAAATACATTTTACTTCTGGACACAATGTAAAATATACAATTAACTTTGTCAGTGAGAAGAGCAAGAACTTTCACGTAAATAATTACATAATGCCTTGAAATACAATTGCCTGGAATCCCGTTTTAATTGACTACCCTTCTGGGTTTGAAAACTTTCCCCCTTTTATCAGTTTCATTGAAAAATCACGCTATAGGGATTGAAATAATGAGACGATTCATCAGTAAAGCTGATTAAACGCTAATTCAGAATGTTCTGAACTTAAAACGCACTTGTTGTTCTATAAGTGCAGAAGCATTCCACGAGTGTCTTGAAGCATCACTGGATCACCTTCCTCGTACTGCTGCACAAACTTGAGCTAAAGGTAAAGATCTTTAAAGATTAGAGTTTTACTTGTCGCACGTACATAGAAACATCAAAATAGACAATGAAATACATCGTTTGCATCAACAGCCAACACAGTCTGAGGATGCGCTGCCCGCAAGAGTCGCCAACACAGCATGTCCACAGCTTACTAACCATCTAATTCATCTTTGGGATGTGGGAGGAGGTCAGAGTACCCAGAGAAAACCCATGCGGACAGGGGGAGAACGTACAAACTCCTTACAGACAACGGCAGGAACTGAACCCCGTCCGCTGGCGCTGTAAAGCACTATGCTAACCGCCACACTGCGGAGCTCTGGCGGGCTGAGTCCTCACCTGCAAAAGGTTCTATTCATTCGCCACCCTGGGCTCACTAACCTACTGCCACTGTCTGTACCCAGCAGAGTAACGATACTGTACAACTGAATGGTTCGTGCCATAAGTCAGTCAGACAGAGGAGGAGAATTGGTCCATTTGTCCCGAGCAGTCTGCTGTGCCTTTCCATCATGGCTGATTTATCACCCTTCACAACCCTAATCTCCTGCCTTCTCTCCACTTTAAATACACCCAATGACTTGGCCTCCATAACTGTCTGTGGCAAAGAATTCCACAGATTCACTACCCTCTGTCTAAAGATATTTCTCCTTATCTCTGTTCTAAAGAGATGTCCTATTGTGAGGCTGTGCCCTCTGGTAATACACTCCCCCACTATTGGATACATTGATGAAGGCAGAGCAGTCAATGTAGTGTATATGGATTTCAACAAGGCATTTGATAAGGTACCTCATGCAAGGCTTATTGAGAAAGTAAGGAGGCATGGGATCCAAGGGGACCTTGCTTTGTGGATCCAGAATTGGCTTGCCCACAGAAGGCAAAGAGTGGTTGTAGACGGGTCATATTCTGCATGGAGGTTGGTGACCAGTGGTGTGCCTCAGGGATCTGTTCTGGGACCCCTGCTCTTTGTGATTTTTATAAATGACCTGGATGAGGAAGTGGAGGGATGGGTTAGTAAATTTGCTGATGACACAAAGATTGGGGGTGTTGTGGATAGTGTGGAAGGCTTTCAGAGGTTACAGGAGGACATTAATAGGATGCAAAACTGGGCTGAGAAGTGACAGATGGAGTTCAACTCAGATAAGTGTGAGGTGGTTCATTCTGTTAGGTCAACTATGATGGCAGAATATAACATTAATGGTAAGACTCTTGGCGGTGTGGAGGATCAGAGGGATCTTGGGGTCCGAGTCCATTGAACACTCAAAGCTGCTGTGCAGGTTGACTGTGTAGTTAAGAAGGCAGATGGTGCATTGGCCTTCATCAACAGTGGGATTGAATTTAAGAGCCAAAAGGTAATGTTACTAGGACCCTGATCAGACCCCACTTGGAGTACTGTGCTCATTTCTGGTCACCTCACTACGGGAAGAATGTGGAAACTATAGAAACGGTGCAGAGAAGAGTTATAAGGATGTTGCCTGGATTGGGGAGCATGCCTTATGAGAATAGGTTGAGTGAACTCGGCCTTTTCTCCTTGGAGTGACGGAGGATGAGAGGTGACCTGATAGAGGTATATAAGATGATGAGAGGCATTGATCGTGTGGATAGTCAGAGGCTTTTTCCCAGAGCTGAACTGGCTAACACAAGAGGGCACAGTTTTAAGGTGCTTGGAAGTAGGTACAGAGGAGATGTCAGGGATAAATTTTTTTACTCAGAGTGTGGTGAGTGCGTGGAATGGGCTGCCGGTGACGGTGGTGGTGGTGGATACGATAGGGTCTTTTAAGAGACTCCTGGATAGGTGCATGGAGCTTAGAAAAATAGAGGGCTGTGGGTAACCCTAGGTAATTTCTAAAGTAAGTACATTTTTGGCACAGCATTGTGGGCCGAAGGGCCTGTATTGTGCTGTAGATTTTCTATGTTTCTATGTTCTACATTGTCCCCACATCCACTCTGTTGAGGTCTTTCAATATTCGATAGGTTTTGTTATGTCTGTGCAACTACATATCAAATAAATGAAGGCACGCACTGGGAGGAGAAGTTAACATGTTTATTCACTTTGCAGAGAGAGCAACAAATCAATGTGCATGCGTAAGTTATCAGTCAATAATTAGTGCTAAGCAGAGTCATTGTGCTAAAAGAGATAGATCCGCACATTACAGGTTTCAATGAGTTCCCCCCTCATCCTTCTAAGCTCCAGAGAGTACAGGCCCAGAGCCATCAAATATTCCTCATACATTAACCCTTTCAGGGGAAAATTAAAAGCCAACCCCTTTGGTAGGCCTGGCATTAAAAGTGAAGCAGATTGGGCAGCTATGACATTGACTCTCCAGATGACATTTTACAACAACCTAATGATATTGTGGACCCATGTCTCATTATAACCTGGAATTAAAGATTATTTAACCAACTAAATTCAAATTCCACAAGTGATGTGGTTGAATTCCAATGCACATCTCTGGTGTTCCGGTGAAGGTAAATTTACCACGTCTCTCCTCTCAGATGTCATTTGCACCTCTGAGCAGATCCTGTGCTGGTCTGCCCTCTTCTCATTGCCACCATCAGGGAGAAGCTACAGGAGCCTGAAGACACACACACACACACACTCAATGTTCCAGGAACAGCTTCTTCCCCTCTGCCATCAGATTTCTGAATGGACAATGAAACCATGAACACTACCTCACTGTTCTTTATGCTTCCTTTTTGAACGAGTTACTTAATTCTGATTCTGATTCTGAAATTATTATCACCGGCATGTGTCGTGCAATTTGTTGCAGCAGCAGTAAAATGCAATACATGATAATATAGAAAGAAAAAAATAAGTAAATCAATTAGAGTAAGTATATATATATGTATATTAAATAGATTAAAAATAGTGCAAAACAGAAATAAGACATCTAAAAAAAGTGAAGTAGTGTTCAGGGGTTCAACGTCCATTTAGGAATTGGATGGCAGAGGGGGAGAAGCTGTTCCTGAATTGCTGAGTGTGTGCCTTCAGGCTTCTGTACCTCCTACCTGGTGGTAACAGTGAGAAGAGGGCATGCCCTGGGTGCTGGAGGTCCTCAATAATAGACGCCACCTATCCGAGGCAGCACTCCTTGAAGATGTCTTGGATAGTACAGAGGCTGATACCCAATAGGGAACTGACTAATTTTACAACCTTCTGTAGCTTCCTTTGGTCCTGGGTAGTACCCCGCCCCCCGGCCCAGACAGTGATGCAGCCTCTCAGAATGCTTTCCGTGGTACACCTACAGAAGTTTGAGTGTTTTAGGTGACAAACCTCAGATCCTCAGAGATCTTGACACCCAGGAATTTGAAGTTGCTCACTCTCTCCACCTAATCCCTCTGTGAGGATTCGTTCGTGTTCCCTCATCTTATCCTTCTTGAAGTTCACAACCAGCTCTTTGATATATTAAGTAAATAATTTTTCTCACTGTAATTTGAAGTTTCTTTCTTTATTATTATGTATTGCACTGTACCACTGCTGCAAAACAACACATTTCACAACACGTCAGTGATAGTAAACCTGATTCTGATTCTGATGTTTGTTATGTGTTTTGAATATACGTCTTTTGAATTACTCTCACTGGAAGTACTAAAGACCCCTGGCAGCAACTCAATGCATAAAAACATGCAGACATGATCAAGGGATTCAGTTAATGTTTAGACTAAACATCAGAATGGGGAAGTGTCTTTCATCTATGCAAGTGTCTTTGACCACAGAATGATTGTTGGTGCCAGATGGGGAGGTTAGAGTATTCTGGGATGTTCATGCATAACTGTCTCTCTTAGATGGTATTATAATGTCTAAAAAAAGATCTTTGAATCTTTATTTCAAAAGAAATAGATTTGAGACCAGGAATAAAAGGAAAGCTCCTTTGAAAGTAAAAGTGAAATCTCATTAATTTTATGCAGGGTTAGGACGGGGCAGTTTAAAAAGACAATGAAACAATTTCATTGTGTTCTCAGAAGTTTTTAAATAATGAAATATGCATCTGGCTTATTCCATGATGCCAACGTTTTTCATAGGAGGCACATTGGTAATTAATTGCATTTGGGGGAAAGATATATGTTTCTCCAAAGGGGTTACATTAATTATCATAGCTTGGGTTATGTAGGGAAAAATATTGAAAAGTAAAAAAAAAGTGCATAGTGCCTTCCTAATGATTTCCGCACTCGACCAAAGGAATATTTTCAAAAGGATGAATACTGATTATCAGAATTGTATCATTGTAGTGTTGGAATAAAGACTCAGGCGATAATCTTTTTTATCATAAATTTCAGGTATAATATACAGATTTTGTGTCTGAACTTCAAAGTCTAACTAAACTGCAACTCAAACTGTCAAAAAATTGCCTGTTAGTCCCTTTAAAGGCGAATTATTTCGCCTGTTCAATGGTGTGCTTTATAGCAACAGGACACGGACAATTATTCTTCATGAATTAAAGAGAGTTTAATCAAAATCTCACTGATCAGGAAATTATTTTCAGCGGTAGCTGCTGAAGACCCAGCTGGATGAATAATTCCTTTAAGGTGTGGAGGACAAAAGGCAATTAACGAGAAAATTCTGGGAAAGAAAGTGTTTGAAAGCTCGTTAGTGGCTCTTTAATGGTTCTGATGGTCTTGTTAACATGGGAAGTTGTGCTGAGTTCTTCAGGGCGAGATGTTAACAAACTTTTACAGGCTGTTCCAAAGACAGACTATTAGAATTTGAGGAATAGATCAAGAAAAAAGCCTCTTAGCCTTGTGAGACCACCCCTCCACACAACAAGAAGGTCAGAAATCAGAATCAGGTTTAATATCACTGGCACGTGTCATGAAGTTTGTTAAGTTTATGGCAGCAGGTTAATGAAAAACATGATAAATAGAGAAAAAAAACTGAGTTACCCTAAGTGTGTGTATATATGTCTATTAAATAGTTAATTTAAAAATAAGTAGTACAAAATAACATGTAAAAGAGTAGTGAGGTAGTGTTCATGGATTCAATGTCTATTTAGAAATCGGATGGCAGAGGGGAAGAAGCTGTTCTTGAATTGCCGAGTGTGTACTGTCAGGCTTCTGTACCTCCTTCCTGATGGTAACAGTGAGAAGAGGGCTCACACTGGGTGGTGGGAATCCTTAATGATGAACGGCACCTTCCTAAGGCACCGCTCCTTGAAGATGTCTTGGATACTACGGAGGCTGGACCCTTGACAGAGCTGACTAATTTTACAAGTTTCTGCAACTTATTTCAGTCTTGTGCAGTAGCCCCTCCACCCCCATCAGACGGTGATGCAGCCAGTCAGAAAGCTCTCCATGGTACATTTGTAGAAGTTTTTGAGTGTTTTAGCTGACTCTTCAAAATCCTAATGAAATGTACAGTAGCTGCTGTCATAGTCATAGTCATACTTTATTGATCTTGGGGAAAATTCATTACAGTTGCACCATAAATAATTAAATAGCAATAAAACCATAAATAGTTAAATAGTAATATGTAAATTATGCCAGGAAATAAGTCCAGGACCAGCCTATCGGCTCAGGGTGTCTGACCCTCCAAGGGAGAAGTTGTAAAGTTTGATGGCCACAGGCAGGAATGACTTCCTATGACGCTCTGTGTTGCATCTCGGTGGAATGAGTCTCTGGCTGAATGTACTCCTGTGCCCAACCAGTACATTATGTAGTGGATGGGAGACATTGTCCAAGATGGCATGCAACTTAGACAGCATCCTCTTTTCAGACACCACCGTCAGAGAGTCCAGTTCCATCCCCACAACATCACTGGCCTTACGAATTAGTTTGTTGATTCTGTTGGTGTCTGCTACCCTCAGCCTGCTGCCCCAGCACACAACAGCAAACATGATCGCACTGGCCACCACAGACTTGTAGAACATCCTCAGCATCGTCCGGCAGATGATAAAGGACCTCAGTCTCCTCAGGAAATAGAGATGGCTCTGACCCTTCTTGTAGACAGCCTCAGTGTTCTTTGACCAGTCCAGTTTATTGTCAATTCGTATCCCCAGGTATTTGTAATCCTCCACCAAGTCCACACTGACCCCCTGGATGGAAACAGGGGTCACCGGTACCTTAGCTCTCCTCAGGTCTACCACCAGCTCCTTAGTCTTTTTCACATTAATCTGCAGATAATTCTGCTCACACCATGTGACAGAGTTTCCTACCGTAGCCCTGTACTCAGCCTCATCTCCCTTTTTGATGCATCCAACTATGGCAGAGTGATCAGAAAACTTCTGAAGATGACAAGACTCTGTGCAGTAGTTGAAGTCCGAGGTGTCTTCTTGTCTCCTTACAGGCAGCCACAGAACAATGAAATCCATCAGCAGACAGCTGGACTCCCAATGTGCAGGAAAAAAAACAAATTGTGCTAAGAACAAAAGCACGCAAACAGCTGAAGTTCATGAAAGTGAGTCCACAGCCGCGAAGCCGGTCATCAGTGCCGCCGATCCAGGACACAGCCTCAGAGGGATGAGGAGGAGCGCCAAGGGGAGGCAATAGGCAGGTGAGGAGAAAAGAAGAGGAAGAGCAGATCCAGAATGGAGAATGGAAGAAGGGATAGGGGGGAAGGGGGCAGGAATTACCAGAAGTTTGAGAAATCCGTGTTCATGCCAGGTTGGAGGCTGCCCGGACGGAGAGTGAGGTGTTGCTCCTCCACCCTGAGAGTGGCCTCGTGGTGGCAGTGGAGGAAGCCATGGGCCGACATGTCAGTCCTTCCTGTGAATCTGTCAGGGTCATCTACTGCCTCCACTGCTCCCGGTCCGGCCTCCTCTACATCAGGAAGACCCGACACAGGTTGGGGGACTGCTTTGCTGAGCATTGTAGCTCTGTCCGCAACAAGCAGGGTCTCCTGATGGCCAGACATTTTAACTCCAATCCCCATCCCCATTCCAATGCTCGGTAATGTGTATGTAGTAGTGGATTGGGGTTGTGAGGGGGCGGGGGTGATTAGTGGGTAGGGATTATGTCTCTCCAAATGCTCATGAATCCTGCCTCTCAGGATCTTCTCCAACAATTTGCCCACCACTGAAGTAAGACTCGCTGGTCTGTAATTCCTGGGTTATCTCTACTCTCATTCTTGAACAAGGGAACAACATTTGCAACCATCCAATCCTCTGGTACTTCTCCCGTCCCTATTGATGATTCAAAAATCATCACCAGAGGCTCAGAAATCTCCTCCCTCATTTCCCACAGTAGGCTGGGGTATATCTTGTCTGGTCCCAGCGACTTATCTAACTTAATACCTTTCAAAAGCTCCTACACATCCTCTTTCTTAATGTCTATATGCTCAAACATTACAGTCCGCTTTAAGTCATTCTCAGAATTGGCAAGGTCCTTTTCACTGGTGAATACTGAAGCAAGGTATTCATGAACTACATCTGATACCTCCTCCGACTCCATGCACGTGTTTCCACTTTCGCTCCTGATTGATCCTATTTTCACACGGCTCATCACAGCCTTACTGCCTGAGGGAAGTACCTGTTTTTGGGTCTGGAGGTCCTGAAGTGGATACTGTGTAGCCTCCTCCCTGATGGGAGTGGGACAAACAGTCTATGAGCAGGGTGGGTAGGATCCTTCGTGATAGTTATTTATTTATTTGTTGTGTGCCGGGCCAGCAGGCTGAGGGTAGCAGACACCAACAGAATCAACAAACTCATTCGTAAGGCCAGTGATGTTGTGGGGATGGAACTGGACTCTCTCACGGTGGTGTCTGAAAAGAGGATGCTGTCCAAGTTGCATGCCATCTTGGTTAATGTCTCCCATCCACTACATAATGTACTGGTTGGGCACAGGAGTACATTCAGCCAGAGACTCATTCCACCGAGATGCAACACAGAGCGTCGTAGGAAGTCATTCCTGCCTGTGGCCATCAAACTTTACAACTCCTCCCTTGGAGGGTCAGACACCCTGAGCCAATAGGCTGGTCCTGGACATATTTCATAATTTACTGGCATAAATTACATATTACTATTTACCTATTTATGATTTTATTACTATTTATTATTTATGGTGCAACTGTAACGAAAACCAATTTCCCCTGGGATCAGTGAAGTATGACTATGACTAGAGAACCAGCACGGAACAGGCCCTGCCAGCCCAACAAGCCACACCACCCACCTAATTAACCTTAGCCTAATCATGGGATAATTTACAATGACCAGTTAACCTACTAAATGGAATGTCTTTGGACTGTGGGAGGAAACTGGAGCACCGGAGGAAACCCACGCAGTTACAGATCTCCAATTTTAAAAACAAAAAAAATATTTAAAGTGCTGCACAATTTTCAGGCCATGTAAAAATTTCCTGCTCAGAGCAATGGTTGGTTCACACAGCTGTAATAAAAATTAAAAATAACTTTGGTCATGAGTACTAGTACATTCTCATTTAAGAAGCAGTCCCAGTAGCCTCTACTGAGGTCTCTTGGGTGAATGCAAGGTGCATCAATTTAAATCAATGTGGTTACAAATCAGCTGTCAATCTGTTGAAGGTTCTATAAAAATTCCATAATATCAAGCATTAATATTACTTATCGAGCTTACAAACAATCTAAAAATTCAGTTCCTGAATCACTGTGACATTTCAAGAAACTACTTAACTTACCCGTAAAAAACATGTATAACACACTCAATGTTTGATCAAAAAGTCAAAGTTCAAAGTAAATTTATTATCAAAGTGCATACACGTCACCATGTACAACCCTGAGAGTCATTTTTCTTGCGGGCATTCACAGTAGATACAAACACCATCAAATCAAAGAAAAACCACACCCAACAAGATGGACAAACAACCCATGTGGAAATATTTTTAAAAAAGCTATAAATATCATGAACAGGAGATGACGAGTCCTTGAAAATGAGTCCATAGTTTGTGGGAACAGTTCGGTGTTGGGGGTGAGTGAAGTTATCTCCTCTGATTCAGGAGTCTGATGGCTGAGGGGCAATAACTGTTCCTGAACCTGGTAGTGTGAGTCCTGAGGCTCCTTTTCTTTCTTCCTGATAGCAGCTGTGAGAAGAGAGCATGTCCTGGGTGGTGGGGGTCCCTGATGTTGCTTTCCTGCAACAGTGCTCCATGTAGATGTTCTCAATTGTGATGGACTGGGCTGTTTCCACAGGCACACAATTTATTTATTGGATACAGCGTGGAACAGGTTCTTTCAGCCACCCAGCAACCTCCGATTTAACCCGAGCCTAATCATGGGACAATTTACAATGACCAATTAACCTACTGACCAATCTTTGGACTGTGGGAGGAAACCGTAGCACTCGGAGGAAACATGCGTGGTCACAGGGAGAGCATACAAACTCCTTACAGGCAGCTGAGAGGGTTGAACCTGGGTCACTGGCAGTATAAAGTGTTGTGCTAACCACTACTCTACCATGTATAAGGCTGAATAAACATTCCCTGAATCACTGTGACATTTTAAGAACCTTTCAGATTTCAGATTCATTTATTTTTCACAGGTACATCAAAACATACAGTGAAATGCGTTATTAGTGTTAACAACCAGCACAACCTAAGGATGGGCTGGGGGCAGCCCACAAGCCCCACTGCACATTCCGGCACCATCATACTGCACCCACCATGCTCGGCAAAACAGCACAGAATACAACAAAACAGAACAACAGTCACAGCAAAACAAGCCTTCCCTACCCCCTCACACACACAGATTCCACTTTTAATCACACAAGATGTATAAGACTAAATAAACATTCTACAATTTCCTAAGTGGAAAAAATATATTGTGATTGTCCTGAAGGAGAGTCTCAGCCCAAAACGTCGACTGTTTACTCTTTTCCATAGATGCTGCCAGGCCTGCTGAGTTCCTTCAGGATTTTGTGTGTGTTTCATATATTATTTTTGTTTGGTTGAATCTAAACTGAATACAATTTTTCAGGCGTAAACAACAGGAATTCTGCAGTTGCTGGAAATTCAAGCAACACACATAAAAGTTGCTGGTGAACGCAGCAGGCCAGGCAGCATCTCTAGGAAGAGGATGAAGGGTCTCGGCCTGAAACGTCGACTGCACCTCTTCCTAGAGATGCCGCCTGGCCTGCTGCGTTCACCAGCAACAATTTTTCAGGTCTGTTCCTCCATTCGTTTACAGCTGCCAACTGAAGCATGTCATAATATGTTTAGCCAGCAGAGGGAGCTGGGCACCAGGGCCACTAGGATGCAGAATAAACTGATAGAGAACAGATATGTATGTATCTGCATGACTGCTACCAATAATTCCATCCATCCGGCTATTAGATTAACATTTCACTACTGCATAGAATATAGAACATAGAACACTACAGCACAGTACAGGTCCATTATCCCACTTTGTTGTGCTGACCTTTTAACCTACTCTAAGATCAATCTAACCTTTCACTCCTACAGCCCTCCAGTTTTCTATCGTCCATATGACTATCTGAAGTCTCTTAAATGTCCCTAATGTATCTGCCTCTACCACCACCCCTGGCAGGGAGTTCTGTGCACCCACCACGCTTTGTGTAAAAGAATCTACCTCTTGATATCCCCACTATTCTTTCCTCCAATTACCTTAAAATTATGCCCCCTCATATTAACCATTTCCACCCTGCAAACAAGGTGCTGGCAGTCGACTTTATCGATACCTCTTATCATCTCATATTAAGCCACATCTCATCCTCCTTCGCTCCAAAGAGAAAGGCCCTAGCTTGCTCAACCTATCCTGATAAGTCGTGCTCTCTAATCCAGGCAGCATCCTGGTAAATCTCCTCTGCA